>NC_081184.1:109693225-109705725 GCF_029867415.1 Vicia villosa
AAATATTATATATGTAATGTAAGTAACAATTTAAAATTTTGATATTCTTAAAATTGTTGTATTAAAAATATGAAAATAGAACATGAAAAGTTGGTGTCATCAATGACTTCAGAGCAAAGAGGGATATATAAGAATATAATGCAATCAGTTTCTCGAGATAAGTCTATGGATATGGAGGAACATGAAATACTTACATTTGGAGAGCTATATCTGCAGCTATAAGATCAAGAGGTGAAATTGTGCTCACGGTTGCTTCAAGTGGAATAGCAGCGCTGCTAATACCAGGTGGTCAAACGACACATTCAAGGTTTACTATTCCATTAAATATTGATGAATTTTCTACTTGCAGCATTGCACCAAAAAGTCCTTTAGCTCAGTTGATAATAAAGGCTAAACTTATTATATGGGATGAGGCTCCAATGATGCATAAATATTGCTTTCAAGCTGTTGACAAAACTTTTAGAGATATTCTTAAATCCTCCAATCCTAATAGTAAAAATATTCCCTTTGGAGGTAAAGTAATGGTTTTGGGTGGTGATTTTAGACAAATTCTTCATGTTATACCGAAGGGAACAAAAGAAGATATTGTGCATGCCAACATTAATTCATCTTATCTATGAGATTTTTGTCAAGTAATGACATTAACCAAGAACATGAGGCTTCAAACTGGATCGTCTGGATCCGATGTAACACAAATGAAGCAATTTTCAGATTGGTTGTTGAATATTGGAGAAGGAAAAATTGGTGAGGATAATGATGGAGACTTGAACAATGAAATTCCAGATGATATGATAATAAAAAATTCAGGAGACCCCATTGCTTCTATAGTTGCTGATACTTATCCATCTTTCTCTGAGAATTTTCAAGACCCATCATATTTTTAAGATAGGGCTATTTTGACACCAAAAAATGAAGTTGTTGAACTCAAATGATTATATGTTATCTTTGATTCCTAGTGAAGTTAAAATATATTTGAGTTTTGATACACCATGTGAACAAAGTGAAACACTTGATGGTCCATATAATATTCTGACTCCTGAATTATTGAATACCATCAAAGCTTCAGGCCTACCAAATCATGAATTGAAATTAAAGGTTGGTGTGCCTATTATGTTGCTTAGAAATATTGACCAATCATCAGGATTATGTAATGGCACGCGTCTCATTGTTACTCAATTGGGAAATTTTATGCTTGAGGCGAAGGTCATTTTTGGAAATAATATTGGCCAAAAAGTTTTTATTCCAAGGCTGTCATTGACTCCTTCTGACATGAGAATTCCATTCAAATTTCAGCGCAGACAGTTTCCTATATCTGTTTCTTTTGCAATGACAATAAATAAGAGTCAAGGTCAATCTCTTAAACATGTTGGGATCTACCTTCCACAATCTGTTTTTACCCATGGTCAGTTATATGTTGCAGTTTCTAGAGTTACTTCACGAGCTGGTTTAAAACTTCTTATCAATGACGACGATGGCAATGTCACTAATAAGACTTAAAATGTTGTTTATAAGGATGTCTTCCAAAATATGAATAACGTACGTTACATATTCTATGCTATATTATTATCAAATTTGATTTCTTTTTATATTTAACAAATTACTTTATTGAGTTAATTTTCCTTCGCATGTTTAGTCCATTGATTGATTATGATATCGAATGATTTTTGGATGGTTAGAAAATTTTTACTTCAATACTTTTATATCTCAATATAAAAATATATAAATAAATATATGATTTCATTAATTTGTGTGATGTTTTCCTTTTTTTTAAATAGGTGGATAGTATCAATTACACATTAGAAAGGTTTTGCTGCACATTACATACATATATTGTGTAAGTTTGTTTAAATTGCTATTTTAATTCACTTTCAACATATGCATAATGAATTAGGTTATATGTCATTATCAGTGCTATAAAAAGTTTTACGTTCTCTTTTATATTTATTCTTTTTGCTTTCAAGTTTCAAAGATTAATTTACTCTATTGTTGTTCAATTGCAGGAAAAGTCAGAGAAGGATAATTTATGTTTCATGTTCTTATTGTATCAGTGAAATGTACTTTTTTTTGTTTTGTAATATGAAAAAATATACATTTTTGTTATTTTCATACATTTATATTTTTACATAAAAATACAATATATATCCACATTTTGTCCCGTGCATCGCACGGGTAGAAGTACTAGTTATTAAAAGTTCTCAGTTCAAAGTTCTCATTTGATACATCCCCTATATATATAAATCCGTTTATATTATTTTAGGATGATAAAAAACAGGTGAATTCTAGCATGAGGGCTCAAGTAAGTCCCTCACTCGTGGAGCACATTAAATATATCATTAGATTAATTTAATGGTTAATATTTAATATAAATTAAAATGAGAACACCTATCTATTTTCACACTCAATCTTATTCCCATCTTTCTTCTTCCTTATATAACTGTATTCTCTCTTTTATTCAAAATAAACTATAACCTCCCATAGTGTTTCAATGGTTGAAACTTTCCAAAATTCATAGTCTTTTATGCTTAATAATCACTTTTTTCAAAAAGAAAAAGTTCATAAAGATAAAAACTGTTTTACATATCAAATGTTAGTGTTACCTTTTTCTTATTGGAACAAGAATAGTAACTATAATTGACCATAATTTCTTTGTTGCAAGAATATTTCTTCCTGTATCATTCATTTAGTATTTGGAACAAAATGGTATGTGAGGTATTCCTTACATATGTACTGGATTTTTTAGGACAAAACTGTAGATAAAATTTATTATTAAGCAATCGAGAACATTAACGTAAATTAATGAAATGATGATCAATGGTAAATTAAATGAGTGTTAATTTTAAGAATTGGTATTTTTATGTGTTAATTTGCAAAAATGGTATATGAAAGATCGTGGCAAAACTATTTCAGAAAAAGAGGTGGAATTGTGTGTAGGAATGCACACACTATTTCATTTTTATTTTTAATAAATCTGAACCATTAAAAAGATCGAATGGTGAATTTTGTATGCTCCACTGGTGAGGGATTTAGTTGAACCCTCACCCTAGAAAGCAACTAAAAAACACGTTAATGAAATTTGTTTCATTTTTAAATCCTAAGAATTGTTTTGACGATATACATAAATAATAATAATAACAATAATAATAATAATAATAATAATAATAAATATTGTTTGATTTTATGATAATGGTCATTGATTTTGTAATCAATTTAAAATGTGTAATTTTTTTTATTAAATACATTAAATATACCCCTATTTATTTTAAGTTGGTAAATAGAAAGGCTATAGTCCAATAAATAGAAAGACTATTTAATACTATAAATGAAAAGGTCAATCTCAATATTGCATTAAAAACTGGATTTTAATCATATATTCCTATAATTATAACAAAATTTAAAAGAAGTAAAAAATCTGATAATTAATAATGATTACACAACTCCTAATGAATTAGAAGTATGGAAAGTTGCATGACTTTTCATTCTTCAAGTAAAGCCAAACCAACCTGTTAATGTTTTCCACGTAAAAGTGACATTACCAATAGATGCTCAATTAACCAAAATATTACAAATAATTTAGAGAGTGACATTTAATATAAATAAAAATTTACACTTTATTCTATTGAGAATTGACTACTACACTTTATCATCATAAGTAATTTTTAAAGTACTAATTAACCATATATTAAACTTTTGTACTACAACGTATCAAGATAATAGAATGCATTTATTGTAATAACACATTTGAAACAACAATATTTCATGGGATAATCCTAAACCTTTATCAACAAACGAAAACATAACAACCAGAAAAACAGGGAAACCATAATGAAATAAAACGAATATCAAGATACCTTAAGCCAACTTCAAGTGTGTCGAAGTTGAAATACTGAAAAAGTGAAAGAAGAAAATAGATACAAAACATGGCTCAGAATCCCTACTGTTAGCTCAGTTATAACTCTCCAACTGAACACAACATAACCTAAACTATCTATTAACTAACAACTCTTAACAAATTCGACAAATGCGTTGTTTCTCTATTTCCATCTAAACGAAAAACAAACCGAGACAACAAATTTTTTGTATTCCTCCAATCTTTCAAGAATGTGTAAGAGAAATTTTCTGTTTGTACAAAGTTGTAATACTGTTATAACATAATTTCAACAATAGATACAAAAGAAGTTGTTAGTACTTGTATAAGATGAAATTCAGTAAAAATCATATTGAAAGGTGATCTCTAAGAACCTGAGAAAAATAATAACAATATTTTCTTGTAAGTTATGAATTATGAATTGATAACAATGATCCAAGTTAGTATTATTTTCAAGCTATGGACAGAAAAGGCAGCAAGACCCTGAGAAAATAAAGATGATTCTCGTGTTCCTTCGCATAGCTATGTTGCAAAAATGCATTTCTATTAGTTCAATTGGCCAACTGGCCATATTTGATATTCTTTTATCATCATGTTTTTATTTTATTTTGAGACATTCATCTCTAACATAAAGTGAAGGAAACATTCGAAATAACAAATTACATTCCGAAAGCTGCTATGCTAGGCACATGGAGTTCATAAATATAATAGTAAAATCAATCCAATATTTAAGCCACGCAAATTGAAATGGATTGATACAGAAACGTAAGAAATAAAATGGAGTTAAAATACAATATACTCCATTGTTGACATTACTTAAAATCAGATATAGTGAAATGGAATCTAAATATATTGTTCTTTCAATAAGGATCCAGCACATGTTTCGGTAAGATCTGCAACATAACTAAAATTAAGTCAATCTTCTAAAATCATCTTATGTTTATTTAATACATCAATAATCACACACATAAAAGGAACAAAATAATCCTAAACCTTATACCTTTGATTCAAGCAAAATCAATTACAAGTGTTATTTGTTGGAGGAACTTGTAACAATCCACATATGTTTACAATGAACAACAATCTTGCACAAATCCTTTGAGTCGTTGATGTCATTCACCGCTTTAATCGGCCGCGCCATTGATGTTTTCAAAGACCTGTTACATAAACTTCATTATACTCAACGCAGAGGAATAATAAAACGTGATGATGAAGAATCAGGGGAAGGTAAACATTTAACCTGTAGAAAAACGTTAGAGAATGAGGATAGAGGGAGTGTAAGAGAAAGAGTTTTGACTTGTTGAGTGAGACAATAGATTGTGAAGAAAGAGAATCAAATATAATAACGAATGATAGAGAAATATGTGGGTTTTTTATTGGAAGAATTAACATGGATATGGGAAGTTGTGATTATATACATATGAAAAATGTCTTTTCTAATTCCTAATATATGCATGAATCGTGTAATGAATAGAAGGAGATAGGTTTTACCTTTTAAAATTTTGGATTGGTGGAGCAATTAAAGGAAAAACACGATTAAAATAAAAAATAATGTATCAAAATGTTATGTGATGACACATCAGCAAAATTAATTTCCAAATGAATAAGGTTAAAGCATAGCGTTGACTAGTCCTTTTTATCCCTTAAATTAGAGAAGTTATAACATTTTATCAAAAGGTTAAACGTGGAATTTTCAAGTACTTCAATTTTAAGAAATAGATAATATATGATTAAATCCTATGAACTTGAATACGATGATATCAATCTATTTATTCTAGTTAAGAATGTTGAGCATAAAAATTGAGTTAAAACCCTGATGTTTCGAGACTTGTTGCACGACTTGAAACTAGGTCTAAGGAACAACAAGTCCTTAATTTAATGTTACAAACTCCAATTCATGGAAAAATAGTTCAAACTTGTCCAACTCATTCCTCTCAATTGTGAATATGCAATCTCAACCTTGAAGAGATGTTTCTTTGATGGAGAGAAAAAGTAGATTTACATGCTCAATTTAATTGAGAAAGACTTCAAGTATTTATAGTTAACTTGGGGAAAAGTTGATTTTACTAATTGGTGGCATGATTACAAAAAACACATTTTACTTCCATTGGAAAAGGAATTTAACATTGGTTGCAAATGCGGGGTAACAAAGATTGTCATAAAAAATGTATCACTTTACCTCTCAGTTTTAGTTCCACCGATGAGTAATGTATAAAGGTCATGGATTCGATCCCCAGGGTGATCATTTTTAGAATTTGAAATGGCAAAAACACATTTCCCCTCAGTTTTGACATTAAACCAACGGATAAAACATGACTTAGTTTATTAAATATAATATGGATTGCTTATTTCACTAAGTCCTAATTGAACATATAACTTCTCAAATTGGTTAGGAAAATAATTATATGAATTATTATGTTATATTTTAAAAACAACTTACACTAATCAATGATTTCCAAGCATCATTTAACTCATCTTTCATCTCACATTATTTAATGGTTAGAATCTCTTCAATTTTCAAGTTCTTTATTCAACACTTCCTTTTCTACTAATTCATTCTTGAAAGCATAAAATTTAATATTTTAAAAAATGAAAAAATTATGAAAGAAAGTTGAAGGAAAAGTAGAAGTATTGGAGAGATTTTAACCATTAAAGAACATGAGATGAATGATGAGTTGTAGAATGCTAGAAAAATATTAATTAGCGTAAGATATGTTACAAATACAACATAATTTTTTTACATGATTATTTACTAAATTAAATTAATAAGTTATATGTTCAATGAGGGGTTAGTGAAACAAACAGTCGATATTAGATATAATAAATTCAACTGTATCTTTCTGTCACTACAGTGTCCCCATGACATGTTCGACGGAACAAGATGAGAGTTGCATAAAGAATCACAAAAACATAATCTCAATATCAATCTCAAACTCAATAAAAACAACTAAACTACAACACATAACTTTTCATAATTATGGGAAGTATAACAACTAAACAACAACAACAACAACAACAATAATATCAACAACTCAAAAATAACAACTCAACTACAACATATGATAGAGGGGGTAAAATAGTATTTATAATTAGTATTGTTATTGGACTCTAGTTATATTTGGGTTTTTAATAGTCGTTGGGTTTTTAAGTTTATTATCCATTAAAAGTATTATATAATGTAGTCTCATAGAGACATTTGGAATCAATCAATCAAAATGAGAAATGCCTTTTATTCCTTTTATTTTACTTTGTCATTTTAGTGTTCTTCCCCTTTTCTCTAGTTTAGCTTTGATAGGAATTGCTTCCTATTAATTGGTGCTTTCATTCTTGCACTCAATCTCTCCCATGGAGTATTCCAACTTCACACCCCCATATCATCAATGGAGCATTCCTCTAACCTATTCCACAAACCCCTCTCTTACATCTCTTATCAATCCCTTCTTTCCATGGGAAATTTTAACACCTTATTATTCCAACATTCATATTGGATCATCATAACCAAGTTTGTATCTAAATCATGGTTATTGACCACATTTTCATTATTCATATCCTTTTTATTCATCAACCCGTCATTCATACTACTACAATAATTGTCACCAACAACTACAAACAACAAACACCTCCACAATTAGCCATAAATATCAAAACCACTCTAGTATTAGAAGACAATGAAAAGCATTTTCTAGTCTTTCATCCTTATTTTAAGAAAAGATCCAAAAAAAGCATGTAGCGTAACCTTGTGAATGAACTTATTCATGGTGTCAGGCTTCACTTTGACAAGTTTGTTGATGATCTCAAGCCAGGAGATTTGGAAAAGCCATTTTTTTCCAACTCCTAAAAGTGTTGTTTTAGATCTCAGAATCAGTCAGGGATAGCGATGATGATTTCGAACCATCGCCTCCTTCTCCCATCATCGAACAAAAACTAAAGTGTTTGAAAAAAGCTTTTAGGGTTTCCAAAAACTCGAAACCTTCATATCTACCTAGGGTTTTGAAAACCCTCTACCTTCATCTCCTTCTATCAAATTACCCAAATTTAAAAACAAATCAAGATTGGAGGACTCAAACAGAGAGTCTACCGATGAAATTGAGGGTTTGGCTAGCTAATAACAATGTCACTAAAATTGTCAAGGAAGATGATTTTGGTGCTAGGAGGGTTTTGAAGTTTGATTCTGTCGACAATGAACTTGACGGAAATTCTACCGAGAAAACGATGGAAGAATTAGGTAATATAAATACTGACATAGACGAGTTAGAAAAAACACATATTGTTGAATATGTTGAATAGAAGAAAGAGAGTAAGAAGAAAAATAAGAAGAAAAGTGAAGGTGGTGACCGGAATGAGAAGAAGCAGCGGAAGGAATTTATCTCCAGTAAAAGAAAAGCTGAGAAGGAAAGACAGGAGAATCTCAAACAGCTTCAAGCTGAGTCCCAGCGACTTCTTCGAGAAACAAGATATGCTACGTTTAAATCTGTTCCTCTGGTTCAGAAGCCAAGTTCGTCGATACTGGATAAAATTTGAAAGAGAAAATTAGAGTTCTTAAAGAAATATAATGTTTCTTTTGATGATTATGATGGCTTTGTTGTGGATATTGACTCTGAGCCTCCTTGTCCGAGTGAAGAGATAACTAATAAGATTGAAAAAGCCGAGGTTGAGGAAACACCAGCAACTACATGCCCTACAGTCACAGAGAAAAATTTAAGCGAACCTGATAATGGTGGATCTAAAGATGCCTTAGATCACTTGAATGGTGAAAACATTCCTTCTCCCACGGTTGTGGTTTCAGAACCTGTTAGTGCATTTTGAGCTCCTGTTGATGATACACAGGATCTCTTTTCTAATTATTAAGTGAGTGATGTTAAAAAAAGAGGATGTGAATGAGAAGTTGAGTAACCCTTCTGAAGAAATGTTTTCCCCATATATGCTTGTAATGAACTTGACACTAGATTCTGCTCCTGTTGATGATGATGTTTCTTATGATGAGGAGGACAATAACAAGGATGGACCATATTTATAAGAATCAGTTGACGTGACTTTACCTTCAAGTGGCGAACCTGTTGAGGCTTTTGTTGATGAAGGAGTCGAAGAGGAAGATGACAGTGACAATGATCTACAAAGCTTTCGAGATAATGATGAATATGAGGATGATGATGATCTTGAGGAACTTAATGATATGATAGCAACTGGATATGAGAAAGAGCTAATGGATAGAGAAAAGCGTGACCAACTCCACCAACAATATCTTGAGCAGCTGGATACAACTGGGATGGATAATCTACTGCAAAAACTTAATTGTGGTTCAAGATTGAATGAACAGACATTGTTAGATGTTGAAGAGGAGGAAGAGGAAAGAAAAGAAACTGAAAATGAATCTGATAATCAAATTGAAAACTTCATCGCTCAATCTGATTATTTAAAGGTCAATCTGAAAAAGGTGAAGCAGATGATCCCACAGATGTTTACTGATAAAGAGGAAGCATATGTATCATCTGATGAGGAAACCGAGAAGAGGCTAGATAAACAAAGCCTCTCTCATAAAGTTGAGAAGAAAACTCAATTTTTTCATCGTCTGAAGATGAAAACAGTAGGGGAATTTTCAATCTCATAAAGAAAACAAATGTAACAGATACCAAGAGAAAAGGAAGAACTCCTTCTATATTTGCTATGCCACACATTAGACAAAACACAAATATATCATCAAAGTCATCTTTTATCCGCCATTTTTCAAATCAATCTATGCCTAGCTTTAATTTCACTCAACTTAAACAAAGCTTTGCAAGTAAAGGTCTCACTTTGGATGATCTTATTGTCTTACCATGAGCACACACTATTGGAATAAGCCACTGCAACACCTTTAGTACAAGGCTTTATAATTTCACGGGAAGAGGTGGTCAAGACCCTTCTTTGAATTCAACATATGCTGAATTCTTGAATACTAAATGTAAGACTCCGAGTGACAACACTATGGGGGTGGAAATGGATCCTGGAAGCTCTAGGAATTTCTACAGTGACTATAATCCTATCCTTCTTCAAGATAAATATCCTGTTATGATTGTTCAATTTAAGCAATGGAATCCAGAAGTAATTTTAGAACCTTAAGGACAAGGTTCAAGTGAACCTGGCGGCAATGATAGAGAGGGTATAATAGTATTTATAATTAGTATTGTTATTGGACTCTAGTTGTATTTGGGCTTTTAATGGTTGTTGGGCTCTTAAGTTTATTATCCATTAAGAGTATTATATAATGTAGTCTCATAGATGAAGGATAGAAAAACACTTAGAAAGGGGGGGGTTTGAATAAGTGTGACTTTAAAAACTCTTAAGATAAAAACAATGAACACAATTATTTTTATCCTGGTTCGTTGTTAACGAAACTACTCCAGTCCACCCCCTTAGAGTGATTTACCTCAACTGAGGATTTAATCCACTAATCAATCTGATTACAATGGTTTTCCACTTAGATAACCTCTAAGTCTTATAGAGTATACTGATCACAACCTGATCACTCTAGGAAATCACCACTTAGATAACCTCTAAGTCTTCTAGAGTCTACTGATCTAACTGATCACTTTAGGAACCTTTTACAATCAATGTAAAATAAAGATTACAATAGTATGAATTGCTTCTTAGAAAGCTATAATCACAACAGTGATATTTCTCTTAAGTTTTAAGCCTAACACTCACTAAATATTACAAGAGTTTGTGAGGTTGAAGATGAAGTTTGTGAGCTTTGAATTTGACAGCGTTTCAGTATTTTGCAAGAGTTGGTTTACTGATTCTGACCAGAACTTCCATATTTATAGGCGTTTGAGAAGATGATTGTTGGGTTGCATTTAATGCATTGCGTGAATAGTACAACGCTGCATTTAATGTTTCACACTTTTGTCAACTACCTCGAGCCATGCTTTTGCTGCTTTTACTGACTTTGCCTTTTGTAGCTTCTAACGTTCCTTTTGTTAGTCAGAGATTAGACTTAATAGCCTGTCATCTTGTACTTGCTTCTGAACTCAGATTTGTGAATACAATGTTTGAATATCAGAGTCAATCAGCTTGGTGCAGAGCATCTTCTTGTCTTCTGACCTTGAAGAGCTTGAGCGTGATACCGTTCAGAACATCAGTGCTTCTGCTTCTGACTTCATGTTCTTCTGATGCTTCATAGTCCATGTTTTGATTCTGCTTGACCATCTTCTGATGTCTTGCCAGAGCATGTTCTGATGTAGCCATCCAGAACCTTTTGAGTCAGTGCTTCTGAGCGCTGAATTGTGCATACTCTTTATGTATTTCCTGAAATGGAAAATGCAAAGGATTAGAGTACCACATTGTCTTATAAAAATTCATATATATTGTTATCATCAAAACAAGAATATTGATCAGAACAAATCTTGTTCTAACAATAGAGACATTTGGAATCAATCAATCAAAATGAGAAATGTCTTTTATTCCTTTTATTTAATTTTTTTATTTTAGTGTTCTTTCCCTTTTTTAGTAGAAATCCTATTTTAGCTTTGGTACGAATTGCTTCCTATCAACATATAACTTTGGGAAGTAAAAACAACTAAACAACAACATCAACAACTCCAAAATAACAACTTACATTCAACAACAATTAAAAAAAAATCTCTTAACAAAACTAAAACAATATCAACGATAAACCTATAACATCAATCTCTTAACAAAACTACAACAACATCAAAAATAAACTTATAACATCAATCTCAGTTAACAACAAGATTAAACCTCTAGGGTTTCGGGTCTCAATAATAACAACATTAACAACAACAACAACAACAACAACAAACAACGACAATAACAAAAACAACAAAATAACAACAACAAATTAACAACATCAACATAACAACAACAACCTTAATGTAACTTGAGTAATGATGTTTGGCGTACTAGATCTATTAAGAAGAAGTGAAAGAAATAATTTGGGTTTTTCATTATGGTAAGTATCGAACAAGAGCCCAAAAATATATCATATTCGTATTAAGGATGATATGTCTTTAAGACTCTCGTTGTTTAGAGATTTTCGTTAGGGTTTAGTCTGTATTTATTTTTAGATAAGTGAAACTAAATGCTACAAGCTATATATATATATATATATATATATATATATATATATATATATATATATATATATATATATATATATATATATATATATATATATATATATATATATATATATATATAGGGAGCGTATCCGGTGAAAACTGATATCAATTGTGAGAAATGAGAACTAACAATCTGAATCATTAGATTTAATTGACGATTATGATTTATTTATTCCATATAGAGATCACCTTATTGAATTACTTTTCTACTAATGTTTAAGATTTAGAAATTCTATAATAATATAATCTTACCATAAATAATTTTCTATTTATTATTCTAATATTTAATATAAATTAAAGACTAACATTATCTATTTTTTTATTTGACAAAATGAATGAATAATAAGCTTTAAAATTTTTAATTTTCCAACATCCAATAAACGTACACTTATTAAAATATGATTAAAATGGTATAAATTATTTAAAATGGTCATAGTTATAGAATTTATAAAAATAAATAATATTCTAACTTGCAAATAGGCAATAAATCAATAATGTGATTATATTTAAAATGATCA